>NW_027466512.1:350000-352500 GCF_050575085.1 Anarhichas minor
TTTATCAAATGTATTTAGTAAATTAAACATAATCTAGTTTAGTCCTCACCAGAAGACAACATGGTTCTTTAAAGTTCTATCAAAGCTTCATGTGTTAAAGCTGCATTCTCTCTATAAGGATAAGGATGTTTATTGTCGTACGAACATACAACGAAATTGAGTTTGTGACTCATCAGTACAGCAGCAACAGTTAAAAAGTGTATAAAAACATTAAGACAAGACGATTTAAAACAAGACATTAAATAAATATATACAAGATAAAGCACAGGCATCAATGGCTTCAAAGTGAAAAATGGGCTTGGTTACAGTGTCGTGTTATTGACTTTGTTTCAGCACTGTCCGGTGTGAGCTGGGTGGGGTGGTGGGTGGCGGTGGGGGGGTGATGGAGGAAAGAAGCTGTTCCTCAGCCTGTTAGTCCGGGTTGTGATGGTCCTGTATCTCCTTCCTGATGGCAGTGGAACAAACGGAGAGTGACCCGGGTGTGTGATGTCTGTGCAGATGTTTCTGGCCTTCTTCTGGAGGCGGCCAGCATACACAGTGTCCAGGTCAGGCAGGGTAACTCCCACAATCCTTTGTGCTGTTCTAACCACACGGGCCAGGTCCCTCCTGTTCTCTGCTGTGCAGCTGGCATACCACACAGTAAAGCACTGACACAGGATGCTTTCGATCACGCTTCTGTAGAAGTTAACCAGAAGTCCAGGGGGCAGGCCAGCTTGTTTGAGCTTCCTCAGGAAGAAGAGCCTCTGCTGGGCTTTCTTCACCAGGTGTGATGTGTTCAAGGACCAAGTGAGGTCTTTAGTGATGTGGAGCCCCAGGAATTTGATACTGTCCACCCTCTCCACCTCCTCCCCACTTATGTAGAGTGGAGAGGGTGTGGTTTTCCTGGATCTCCTGAAGTCCACTATGACTTCTTTGGTCTTGGTGGTGTTCAGGACCAGGTTGTTGTCCGAGCACCACTCAGCCAGATGTTGGACCTCCTGTCTGTAGTGTGTCTCGTCGTTGTTGGAGATGACTCCCACCACAGTGGTGTCGTCAGCAAACTTCACTATTGTGTTGGAGGAATAGGAGGCAGAGCAGTCCTGGGTGAAGAAGGCCGGGCTGAGCACACAGCCCTGCGGTGCACCAGTGTTCAGGATGGTGGTTGTTGATGTCAGGTTCCCTATCCTGACATTCTGTGGACTGTTTGAGAGAAAGTCCAGAGGGTCAACTGGCCAGCTAGCGTTTCTCAGATTGGAGTGAGACGAGGAGAAAAGGTGATGTCGTGATCTTCACAATAGAACATCTTTGATGTGTGGAGTCTTGGCCAATCAGCGTTCAGATGTCTACAGCGTCTTCATTTCCCTCCGTTACAGTTTAAGTTCCGTTATGTTCCGTTACCGTTCAGACTTGCTGGGTTAAGTTAACGTCCACTGCATGCGGAACTCTGTCGACTGTTAACGTTCGTCATTATCACGATTTAGAAGGAAAAAACATAACGTGATGAAACATGCAGCCCCCCCGTGTTCCAGTTCAGTTCACGCGGTCACTCATTAACGTTTAAAATGACATTCTCAGAGCATGCCCCCCCATGACTGGGGTCAGGGCCACTGGGCGGTAGTCGTTGAGGCAGGTGACTGCGGTCTTTTTTGGGACAGGGACAATGGTGGTGGCTTTGAGGCAGGTGGGGACCGCAGCTTGTTGCAGGGAGAGGTTGAAGATGTTAGTGAAAACCTCTGCTAGCTGGTCGGCACAGGTCTCCAGTGTGCGGCCCGACACTTTGTCTGGTCTCGCTGCCTTGGTGATGTCGATCCTCCTCAGAGCGGACCTCACCTGGTGGTGCTGGAGGAAGAGTGTCTGCTCCTCCTTGGGCTGGGTCTTCTCAGCTGTTGCTCCGCTGTGCTGTCTGTCAAAGCGGGCAAAGAAGCGGTTCAGGGTGTCGGGGAGTTCACTGTCCTGACTGATCTGTGTGGTGCTGCTCTTGTAGTCAGTCAGGGTTTTAATACCTCTCCACATCCTCCGGGGGTCGTTGTTCTCGAAGTGTCCCTCAATGCGCTGTTTGTATCTGCGCTTGGCCTCTTTGATTCCCTTCTTCAGGTCCCTCCGGGCACTTTTATAGGCCGGTATGTCACCAGACCTGAAGGCAGCGTCTCTTGCTCCAAGCAGTAACCGCACGTTTCTGTCCAGCCAAGGCTGGAACTTTTAATTTAATTTAGTTCAGTGGAAACCTTAGAATCAGAGCAGACTGAGGACGGATCCTCATGACTCTGGTGTGATTATCTCTTGTTCTCTCCAGCAGCACCGGTTATAATTTACAGCTTTAACACAGAAGCTCGATCAGATGAGAACAGAAGCTTCATGAAGGGTTCTATATGTGGTTTACTGTTACTGATGCGTTTACATGCACACTGACATTTCACTGCTATTCTCAATATGACAGTGTTGTGATACAGTCACGTAAGAAGAGACGAGATACCAAAATATACGATGCAAAACAAGATCCGATACCAAACGATGCGATACA